>NC_073414.1:6761291-6771291 GCF_028641065.1 Leucoraja erinaceus
TCTCACAGAGAGTTGTGAGTCTGTGGAATTCTCTGCCTCAGAGGGCGGTGGAGGCCGGTTCTCTGGATACTTTCAAGAGAGAGCTGGATAGGGCTCTTGAAGATAGCGGAGTCAGGGGATATGGGGAGAAGGCAGGAACGGGGTACTGATTGGGGATGATCAGCCGTGATCACATTGAATGGCGGAGCTGGCTGGAAGGGCCAAATGGCCTCCTCCTGCACCTATTGTCTATTGTCTATTGTCATCACCTCCTCCACAGCCAACAATGGACCATTGTGGGCTCCACCTTTCCTTGCTCATCGGTGGCCGGCTCTGACTAAGTTTAAGCAGAGAAAAGCTGCAGAGGCTGGTCTACACCGAAGATAGACATGAAATGCTGGAGTAATGCCCCTGTCCCACTTAGGAAACCTGAACGGAAACCTCTGGAGACTTTGCGCCCCACCCAAGGTTTCCGTGCGGTTCCCGGAGGTTGCAGGTGGTTGCCGGAGGTTTCAGCTAGAGGAAGCAGGCAGGGGGACTGACAAAAACCTCCGGGAACCTCCGGACACCGCACGGAAACCTTGGGCGGGGCGCAAAGTCTCCAGAGGTTTCCGTTCAGGTTTCCTAAGTGGGACGGGGGAATAACTCAGCGGGACAGGCAGCATCTCCGGGGAGAAGGAATGGGTGACGTCAACCCTTGTATCTATCTTCTGGGTCAACTGCTGAGTCAACTCTTGGGTCCATCTTCAGTGAATCTAACACCTTGTGCTTTTTTGTGGGTGTATGCAGGCCGACAGCTCGGGAGAGATGGAGACGGAACGACCTTTGGGCTTGTTGGCCGGGCATGCCTACTCCATTGTGGATGCGGAAAAGGTGAGTGTGTGATCCTGGGCCAGTGAGCGGGGCTGTGGTGGGTGAACTGCCCCAAGGAAAACTCCAATACTCCGACTCTCTCAGTGCCTTGTGGTGCTGGGCTGCCGGGTTTATCGGACCAGTGGACGTTGATTAAACTGTCCGATTCACCTCCACCCCAATGCGGACATCAGTCGTTGTCTGTGACTCTAGGCTTGAGAGAGAGAGCACGGAAACAGGCCCTTCGGCCCAGCGAGTCCGCATCAAACTGCGATCTCCGCACACTAACACTATCCCACACACACACACACACACCAGGGACAATTTTACATTTATACCAAAGCCAATTAACGTACAAACCTGTACATCGTGGGAGGAAACTGAAGTCTCGGAGAAAGTCCACGCAGGTCACGGGGAGAACGTGCAAACTCCGTACAGACAGCACCCGTAGTCGGGATCGAACCGGGGTCTCTGGCGCTGTGAGGCAGCAACTCTACCGCTGCGCCACCTGTCGTTGGGATCCTGGGCGCTGCTACCTCATAGCGCCCGGCGTGATCCTGCACGGGGTACGTGATTCCCTACCGTACGTTCCCGCCTCCCAACTCTCTCGCTCCCTCCTCTACAGGTCAGGCTGGGGAATGCTAACGTGAAACTCTTCCGACTGAGAAATCCGTGGGGCCGCAAGGAATACAACGGACCCTGGAGCGACAGGTAACGGCAGGAACACGTGGAACGTCTCCGATCAGTGTAGTTTACTGTCACGTGTACCGAGATACAGGGGCCAGCGTTTTGTTGCGTGCTAGCCAGCCAGCGCAAAGACAATCCATGATTACAATCGAGCCGTCCACAGTGTACAGATACAGGATAAAGTCCGATCAAGGATAGTCCGAATGAGGTAGATAGTAATTCAGCACTGGTTGTGGTAGGATGGTTCAATTGCCTGATAACAGCTGGGAAGAAACTGTCCCTGAATCTGGAGGTGTGTGTGTTTGTTTTCACACTTCAATACCTTTTCCCCGATGGGAGAGGGACAAGAGGGAGTGGCCGGGGTGCGACTGGTCCTTGATGATGCTGCTGGCCTTGCCGAGGCAGCGTGTAGTGTAGATGGAGTCAATGGAACGGAGGTTGATTTGCGTGATGGGTCTTCTCCAGGGGATTTTGGGCACGACCATAGAGTCATGCAAGATTCAAGATCAAGATACAATTTATTTGTCATTTCTGCAGCCATACATTACAAACAAATAGACCCCAGACACAACATAATTTACATAAACATCCATCACATCGCTGTGATGGAAGGCCAAAAAAACTTATCTCTCCACTGCACTGTCAGGGTCAAAGTCAAAGCCCCCGGCTGGCGATGGCGATTGTCCCGCGGCCATTAAAGCCACGCACGCGGGTGGTGCGAGGTCGCACACCGGGTCTTGATGTTAGAGCCCCCGGTGTGCGCTCGCAGAGTCCCGCGGCCATTCCAAGCCGCGCAGGGCGGTGATGTCAGGCCCCACTCCAGGAGCTCTTCAACCCCGCAACTCGGGCGGGAGAAGTCGCCGTTGCGGGAGCCCTGAAAAGCGGTCTCCCTCCAGGGACCCGCGGGCTCCCGGTGCCGCCGTCCGCCAGACCCGCAGTTGCAGCCTCCGAATCTCCGGAGGTCGGGCCGCAGCAGCAGCAGCAGCAGCGCTCCACCACCGCTCCACCCGCTCCGGACTCAGCCAGCTCCGCGACGGTGACGGTGAGTCGTCGGCACCAGAGTCCCCGGTCTTCTCCTGTTGGAGGCCGCTCCTCGTTGCAGCCCCAACGACAACGGAGACCCGACAAGAAAAGGTCGGGTCTCCCGTGCAGGGAGAGATTTAAAAGTTACCCCCTCCACCCCTCCCACCCCCACCCCCACCCCCCCCACACACACACACCCCAACAAAAAATAACAAAAACTACATAAAAACATAGACAAAAAATAATAAAAACGCAGACGGGCTGCAGAGGCCGCTGCTGACGAGAGTCGCGCCGCCTACCGTAAGAAGGATAGACTGATACAGTGTAGAAACAGGCCCTTCGGCCCACCGAGTCCATGCCGACCAGCGATTCCTGCACACTAGCATTACCCTACACACACTAGGGACAGTTTACAATTTTACTGAAGCCAATTAACCTACAGACATGTACGTCTTTGGAGTGTGGGAGGAAAGCGAAGATCTCGGAGAAAACCCACGCAGGTCACGGGGAGAACGGACAGACAGGATGGAACCCGGGTCTCTGACGTAGCGAGGCAGCAACTCTACCGCTGTGCCACCGCGCCGCCCTTCTTCTCTGTCCCTTCACCGTACCACCTTGTCTTGGCAGGTCGACCGTGTGGAATGAGGTGAGCCAGGAGGAGAAGATGAGGCTCAAGCTGAAGTTCAATGAGGAGGGTGAATTCTGGTGAGTCCTTCACTCCCAAACCTTGCTCGAAGGCGTGGCGTGCGTGACGGGATTACGTGATACGTGAAACCGTGCGTCGTGCTTCAATGTGTCTGTCGGGCAGAATTCTCCGCCCTCGTGGAAACATCGTGGCCTGATGTATCGTATCATGTCGTGTCGTACTGTGGCGTATCGCGATGTATTGTATCGAGGCGTATCGTATCGTGATGTATCACAGCGTGACGTATCCAACACCAGGGGCCACACACACACAGTTTAAGAATAAGGGGTCAGCCATTTAGAACGGGGATGAGGAAACACTTTTTCTCACAGAGAGTGGTGAGTCTGTGGAATTCTCTGCCTCAGAGGGCGGTGGAGGCCGGTTCTCTGGATGCTTTCAAGAAAGAGCTAGATAGGGTTCTTAAAAATAGCGGAGTCAGGGGATATGGGGAGAAGGCAGGAACGGGGTACTGATTGGGGATGATCAGCCATGATCACGTTGAATGGCGGTGCTGGCTCGAAGGGCCGAATGGCCTACTCTTGCACCTATTGTCTATTGTCTATCGTATCGTGATGTATCGTGACGTATTATAGCGTGACGTATTGCAACGTATAGTATCGCATCGTATATTAACCTCTCTCTCTCGCTCCCTCCTGCAGGATTCCCGCCAATATACTGGTGGAGCAGTTCAGCGACGTGGAGCTGTGCAGCCACGACCCCATTTGTAATCACCACACAGAGTGTGTGTGGGGAATCACCAACCACGAGGGCATGTGGATGGCAGGGATCAGTGCCGGTGGCAATCTCGGCTTTGGTACGGCGAGGCGGTGCTGGGGGAGGGGGGGGGGAGGGGGGGACGTGGAGAGAAGAGGGCAGGGGAGTGGTGGGGGGGAACTCCCGGTCACTTGGTAATGCGCTGAGGAACACATTGGATCCACACTTAGAAGGACAGGTGGTGCAGCGGTAGAGTTGCTGCCTCACGGCGCCAGAGATCCCGACTACGGGTGCTGTCTGTACGGAGTTTGTACGTTCTCCCCGTGACCTGCGTGAGTTTGCTCCGGTTTCCTCCCACACTCCAAACACGTGCAGGCTTGTAGTAACCTGTTTGTAATAACTTGTAGCAATGTGTAATCAAATTTACAATTTGCCTTTGGTGTCATTGTAAATTGTCCCTAGTGTGTAGGATAGTGCTAGTGTGCTAGGATCGCTGGCCGGTGCGGGCTGGGTGGGCTGAAGGGCCTGTGTCCATGTTGTATCTCTAAACTAAACTAAAGGCAGGGATAAAAGGAAAATACTGTGTTGTATGCGTGTTGTGTGCGTTGTATGCGTGTTGTGTGTGTGTTGAATGCATGTTGTGTGTGTGGCGTATGCGTGTCGTGTGTGTGTTGTGTGTGTGTTATATGCGTGTTGTGTGCATGTTGTATGTGTGGCGTATGCGTGTCGTGTGTGTGTTGTATGCATGTTGTATGCATGTTGTACGCGTGGTGTGCGTTTTGTGTGTGTGTACGTATTGTGTGCGTGGTGTGTGCGTGTTGTATGCATGTTGTACGTGTGTGTGCGTGGTGTGCGTGTTTTGTGTGTGTGTACGTATTGTGTGCGTGTTGTGTGCGTGTTGTGTGTGGCCCTTATCCAGAGCTGATCCTTCTAACTAATTATCTTAGACCATAGACTTCAGAGATACAGCGCGGAAACAGGCCCTTCGGCCCACCGAGTCCGTGCTAACGGTGCTAGATTACACTCGCATCATCCTACACAGCAGGGACAATTTTCTAATTTACAGGAGCCAATTAACCTACAAAGCTGTGTGTCTCTGTGGAGTGTGGGAGGAAACCGGAGCCCCTTGGAGCAGTGGCAGGAGAGGGGGAGCAAGGTTCGAGGGTCTATTACCAAAGGTTCTGACCTAAAAACATATTGAAGGTTGATTGAATGAGGCCTACAAAGTACCCCATGGATAGGTCAGCGAAAGGGAGGTCGTTCCCTGTGGCAAGTTTCCAAAACTAGCGAGCATTGAGTTAGGGTAAGAGTCACAGAGTGTTAATGTGAAGGAGAAATTTAAAATGCTTTATTAATATACCCTAATGTACCCAGACCCAAAGTCTTGCCATAGAGGGAGTACAGAGAAGGTTCACCAGACTGATTCCTGGGATGGCAGGACTTTCATATGAAGAAAGACTGGATAGACTTGGCTTGTACTCGCTAGAACTTAAAAGATTGAGGGGGGATCTTATAGAAACTTACAAAATTCTTAAGGGGTTGGACAGGCTAGATGCGGGAAGATTGTTCCCGATGTTGGGAAAGTCCAGAACAAGGGGTCACAGTTTAAGGATAAGGGGGAAATCTTTTAGGACCGAGATGAGGAAAACATTTTTCACCCAGAGAGTGGTGAATCTCTGGAACTCTCTGCCACAGAAGGTAGTTGAGGCCACAGTTCATTGGCTGTATTTAAGAAGGAGTTAGATGTGGCCCTTGTGGCTAAGGGGATCAGGGGGTATGGAGAGAAGGCAGGGATGGGATGCTGAGTTGGATGATCAGCCATGATCATATTGAATGGCGGTGCTGGCTCGAAGGGCCGAATGGCCTCTACTCCTGCACCTATTGTCTATGTTTCTCTGTGTCTATGTTTCCACATACTCAGTACTAACGACAAAATTACTAGACATGTCCACCTTCTGCACTGCTCCATCTTCCAGTTACCTCCCCTGTCATCAGTGCAATTATATAGATGTTTCCTCCCTTTGTGTAACAATACCATTCAGTTAACCCTAAATTAGCTGTTTGCTCATAGCCCGTACTATGAAGTAAGATTTTGCACAAGCCTTGCTAGCGTCATTTAATTCCTCAATTTAAATTAAGCAATGCCTCTATGCTCAGCTCCTAAATTCGAGCATAGGTCAAATAAAATATTCAGCACTTAATCAAGCATTACAGGCATATAGATAAAGCATTTAAAATTTCTCCTTCTCAATACAGCATGGAAACAGGCCACACTGGCCAACAATATCCCAGATACACCAGTCCCACCTGCCCGCGTTTGGTCCATATCCCTCCAAACCTGTCCTGTCCATGTACCTGTCTAACTGTTTACTAAACGTTGGGATAGTCCCAGCCTCAACTACCTCCTCTGGCAGCTCGTTCCATACACCCACCACCCTCTGTGTGAAAAAGTTACCCCTCGGATTCCTATTAAATCTTTAACCCTTCACCTTGAACCTATATCCTCTGGTCCTCGATTCCCCGAATCTGGGCAAGAGATTCCGTGCAGCAATAGAAAACAATTTTAATCTTCTAGGGTGGAACACACACACAGCCTGGGGGAGATTCTCACAACAGTTTGAGATGATATTTAAACCAGCACTTGAAATGCCGGTAGATGGTCTACAATATATCAGGATGGGTGGGGTGGTAGAGTCACACAGTGTGGAAACAGGCCCTTCAGCCCAACTTTCCCATACTGACCAACATTCACACCGGCCTGCGTTAGGTCCAGAGAAGGTTTACAAGGATTATCCCAGGAATGGTCGGGAGAACATTATCTGAGCGTTGAACCTCAAGTCGTTGGAGTTTAAAAAGTCGCTGGAGTTCAATGAGGAGCGACCTCATTGAAACTTACCAAACAGCAAAAGGCCTGGCTAGAGTGGATGTGGGGAGAAGGCAGGAACTGGGTACTGATTGGGGATGATCAGCCATGATCACATTGGATGGCGGTGCTGGCTCGAAGGGCTGAATGGCCTACTCTTGCACCTATTGTCTATTGACCCCCTCACCCCCCCCCACACACACACACACACGCACACGCACACGCACACGCACACACGCACATGAACACGCACACACACACACACACGCACACGTACACACACGTACTCTCTCACACACACACACACGCGTACACACACACGTACACGCACACACACACACACACGCACACACACACGCACACACACACGTACACGCGCACACACACACACACACACAGTGGGTTGCAGTGAGGACCGCTCCTTCCACTGTTGAATAGAAACATAGAAACATAGAAATTAGGTGCAGGAGTAGGCCATTCGGCCCTTCGAGCCTGCACCGTCATTCAATATGATCATGGCTGATCATCCAACTCAGTATCCCGTACCTGCCTTCTCTCCATACCCCCTGATCCCCTTAGCCACAAGGGCCACATCTAACTCCCTCTTAAACATAGCCAATGAACTGTGGCCTCAACTACCCTCTGTGGCAGAGAGTTCCAGAGATTCACCACTCTCTGGGTGGCACCTGTTTATCGCATTCCACATCTTGAATGAGACAAATGCCCTCCCACACATCCCACCCAAGTCAGGGCTTGTCGAGGAATGCAGCCGCCCTCCTGGGAGCTGACACTGGGACAATGTTTCACGCCTCCGCAGCTGGCACCGTGCCCAGCCCGAGCTGCCCGGTGTGCCACAGACCGGCACGGCTTGGCACACCGCCACCATCACCTTCACTCCACAGATGCTGCCTGACCCGCTGAGTTACTCCAGCATTCTGTGCCTGCCTTCAGTGTAAACCAGCATCTGCAGTTCCGTCCCACACATAAGTTCAGCACCACTGTCTAGCTGCAATGGGATGGTTCAGTTGCCTGATAACAGCCGGGAAGAAACTCGGGGAAGAACGTTGAGTGATTTTGCTGGTTCATTGAGGGGCGCTGAGCGGGGTTAGCTGGACCTGACATTCACACTGCTGCCCCTCTCTCCCCCGCTGCCTCCCATGCATGTCTCTCCCCCAGACACGTTCTCCCGCAACCCGCAGTACCGGCTGCAACTGTTGGAGGAGGACGAGGAGTCGCACGGGGGCTCGCCGGCCTGCACCATCGCCGTGCAGCTGCTGCAGAAAGACGGGCGCAAGACCGGCTCCAAGCACCTGTTCATCGCATTCCACATCTTCGCAGTGAGTGACACATATGTGCACACTCGCACACGCACACACGTGCACACTCGCACACGCACATGCTCACGCACACACGTGCTCACTCGCACACGCACATGCTCACGCACACACGTGCACACTCGCACACGCACATGCTCACACACACACGTGCACACTCGCACACGCTCACACTCACTCACGCTCACATGCAAACATGTACTCACTCACATATCCATGGATTCATACACACACACACTCTCACCCCCTCACTCTCGTGCACAGTCACCCACACATACGTACTCACTCTTGAACAAAATATGTGTGTGTATATACATGTGTGTTATATGTGCGTGTGTGCATACACATGTGTGTGTGTGGGTGTGTGTGTGTATGTGCGTGTGTGTGTGGACATGTGTGTGTGTGTGGGTGCGTGTATGTGTGCACATGTGTGTGCACGTGTGTGTGTATGTGTGCGCGCATATATACTGCATGTAACCAGGTTCTAACCTGTTGCTCTTTCTATTCCAGGTGCCTAAGTGGGTAGGTATGCTGCAACCACCTCTCTCCCACGTTTCTGGCCCTGGTCTCCCCCACTCTCGCCTCCCCCCCTCCGCCCACCCTCGTCCCCCCCGACCCTCAACCGGTCAAGCCCCCCCTCACCCCTCTCACGCTCGCCCTCACCCCCAGCCCCCACTCGCACTCCCCCCTCGCCCCCACCCCTCACCCTCATCCCTTGCATCCCCCTGGCACTGCCCCCCCCTCACCCCACCTTCGCCCCCCCTCCCCGTACACTAACACTATCCGACACACACTCGGGACAATTCACAAGTTTACCAAAGCCAATTAACCTACAAAAACCTGCACGTCTTTGGAGTGTGGGAGGAAACCGGAGCACCCGGAGAAAACCCACGCGGGTCACGGGGAGAACGTGCAAACTCCGTACAGACAGCACCCGTAGTCAGGATCGATCCCGGGTCTCTGGCGCTGTAAGGCAGCAACTCTACCGCCGCGCCACCTTGTGGAGAGAAAATAAAATGGGATGCGTGCAGATGGGTGGCATGAAGGGCCGAAGGGCCTGTGTGTGCTCTCCCTTTCAGTCACACCTCACGGCAGCCCAGAGGGGGAGTTGTTGCCTCTCGGCGCCAGAGACCCGGGTTCCATCCTGACTACGGGTGCTGTCTGTACGGAGTTTGCACGTTCTCCCCGTGACCTGCGTGGGTTTTCTCTGGGTGCTCCGGTTTCCTCCCACACTCCAAGGACGTGCGGGTTTGCAGGTTGATTGGTTTGGTTTAAATGTAAAATTGTCCGTAGTGTGTGTGTGCGTGTGTGTGGGTGTTAATGAGCGGGGGTCGCTGGTCGGCGCGGGCTCGATGGGCCGAAGGGCCTGTTTCCGCGCTGTATCTCTAAACTCAATGACTCCCCTCAAGCACGAGGACCGGGCTGCTCCCTTCGGCCGCAAGTTTTTCCAGTCGCGCCAGGCGGTGTTCGAGTCGGGGAATTACACCAACACGCGTGCCGTCTCCCGACGCACGCAGCTGCCGCCGGGCCAGTATGTCATCGTGCCCTGCACCTACAACCAGAACGAGGAGAGAGGATTCTTCCTCCGCATCTTCGCACGGAAGACCAACCTGTCCAGGTAACTGGGCCGTGGGAGAAGGGGGCTGGGATTGGCGGGGTTTTGTAAACTCAAACTAAATTAAATAATAGACAATAGACAATAGGTGCAGGAGTAGGCCATTCGGCCCTGTAAAGAAAGCGAATGGTATGTTAGCATTCATAGCAAAAGGATTTGAGTATCGGAGCAGGGAGGTTCTACTGCAGTTGTACAGGGTCTTGGTGAGACCACACCTGGAGTATTGCGTACAGTTTTGGTCTCCTAAT
>NC_073414.1:6776291-6785042 GCF_028641065.1 Leucoraja erinaceus
TCAGACATGTGGTCAACTCTCTTTGTCTCTCTCTGTTCCCAGAGCAAGTTCTTGAGTGCCCCAGAATTCATGAAGGTCTTCAATTCAGGTTAGTGAGCCCATGAGGAGAGAGCAGTGAACTCTTTCTCCAGCCAAATACTGTGTGTAGTGCCTATGGTGTACAAAATCAGGAATAGAGGAATACATCATGTAAACACACAAAGTCTCTTGCCCAGAGTCCGGGTATTCGAGGACCAGAGGACATAGGTTTAAGGTGAGGGGGGAAAAAAAGATTTTAGGGGTAACATTTTCAGGTGGGCGTGTGGAACGAGCTGCTGGAGGAGGTAGTTGAGGCTGGGACTATCGCAACGTTTAAGAAACATTTGGACAGGTACATGGATAGAAACATAGAAACATAGAAATTAGGTGCAGGAGTAGGCCATTCGGCCCTTCGAGCCTGCACCGCCATTCAATATGATCATGGCTGATCATCCAACTCAGTATCCCGTACCTGCCTTCTCTCCATACCCCCTGATCCCCTTAGCCACAAGGGCCACATCTAACTCCCTCTTAAATATAGCCAATGAACTGGCCTTGACTACCCTCTGTGGCAGAGAGTTCCAGAGATTCACCACTCTCTGTGTGAAAAAAGTTCTTCTCATCTCGGTTTTAAAGGATTTCCCCCTTATCCTTAAGCTGTGACCCCTTGTCCTGGACTTCCCCAACATCGGGAGCAATCTTCCTGCATCTAGCCTGTCCAACCCCTTAAGAATTTTGTAAGTTTCTATAAGATCCCCTCTTAATCTCCTAAATTCTAGAGAGTATAAACCAAGTCTATCCGGTCTTTCTTCATAAGACAGTCATATAGGACGTGTTTGGAGGGATATGGGCAGGTGGGACTAGTGTAGATGGGGCATGTTGGTCGGTGTGGGCAAGTTGGGCCGAAGGGCCTGTTTCCATGTTGTATCACTCTGTGACATCCTGGTGGACCCATTGGCGAGACAAGAGACAATAGGCAATAGACAATAGGTGCAGGAGGAGGCCATTCGGCCCTTCGAGCTAGCACTGCCATTCAATGTGATCATGGCTGATCATCCCCAATAATGAGTCCGCGCCGACCAGCGATCCTCCGCACACTAATACTATCCTACACACACTAGGGACATTTTACATTTACACCAAGCCAATTAACCTACAAACCTGCACGTCTTTGGAGTGTGGGAGGAAACCGAAGATCTCGGAGAAAACCCACGCAGGTCACGGGGGGAACATGCAAACTCCGTACAGACAGCGCCCGTGGTCGGGATCGAACCCGGGTCTCCGGCGCTGTGAGGCAGCAACTCTACCGCCCTGGGGAGAAGGGATGGGTGACGTCTCGGGTCGAGGCCCTTTTTCAGACTGAGAGTCAGGGGGAGAGGGAGACTGGAGATATGGAAGGGTAAGGCGTGAAAACGACAGATCAAAGCGGACGGTGATCGATGAAAATGTAGAAATGGTTCATTGTTAGCTGAGGGGAAGGTGACAACGAGGTGTACAAACAGTAACAGTAATCAGGAGAACAGTGGAACTAGGTGTGAACTAGGGTGGGGGGTGGGGGGTGGGGGGGGGGTGGAGTGAGAGGGAAAGCAACGGTTTCTTGAAATGAGGCAAGTATCGCTGGGCAGAGTTGCTGCCTCACAGCGCAAGAGACTCGGGTTCGATCATGTCTATGGGTGCTGTCAGTACGTGTTTAAGAAGGAACTGCAGATGCTGGAAAATCGAAGGTGGACAAAAATGCTGGAGGAACTCAGCGGGTGCAGCAACATCTATGGAGCGAAGAAAATAGGCAACGTTTCGGGACATAGAAACATAGAAATTAGGTGCCGGAGTAGGCCATTCGGCCCTTCGAGCCTGCACCGCCATTCAATATGATCATGGCTGATCATCCAACTCAGTATCCCGTACCTGCCTTCTCTCCATACCCTCTGATCCCCTTAGCCACAAGGGCCACATCTAACTCCCTCTTAAATATAGCCAATGAACTGGCCTCAACTACCCTCTGTGGCAGAGAGTTCCAGAGACTCACCACTCTCTGTGTGAAAAAAGTTCTTCTCATCTCGGTTTTAAAGGATTTCCCCCTTATCCTTAAGCTGTGACCCCTTGTCCTGGACTTCCCCAACATCGGGAGCAATCTTCCTGCATCTAGCCTGTCCAACCCCTTAAGAATTTTGTAAGTTTCTATAAGATCCCCTCTCAATTTCCTAAATTCTAGAGAGTATAAACCAAGTCTATCCAGTCTTTCTTCATAAGACAGTCCTGACATCCCAGGAATCAGTCTGGTGAACCTTCTCTGTGCTCCCTCTACGGCAAGAATGTCTTTGCTCAGATTAGGAGACCAAAACTGTACGCAATACTCCAGGTGTGGTCTCACCAAGACCCTGTACAACTGCAGTAGAACCTCCCTGCTCCTATACTCAAATCCTTTTGCTATGAAAGCTAACATACCATTTGCTTTCTTCACTGCCTATTTCCCTTCGCTCCATAGATGCTGCTGCACCCGCTGAGTTTCTCCAGCATTTTTTGTGTACCTTTGGAGTTAGTACGGTCTCCCTGTTACTGTGTGGCCTGTTTCCGTGCTGTGTCTCTAAACTAAACTAAGCTATTAGTGGGTGAGTTAATAGTGTACATCTGCAGCATTTATTACCAGGACGCATGTTGGATGGAGCCATCTTGGCAACCTCGTGAGAAGGCTCCGCCGTCGCAGAGTTGATCCAGGCAGCTCATTCCCCACACGCTGATGGGAAACAGACGCGGGCTTTGGACAGAGATACCACTACAGCTGTGGCAATGGGGACAGTGTATGTGTCGTGTCACGGGCCAAGGCCTATTCCAGCACATCTCTGGCCCCCGCCCAACACACGGTGGGAGATTCTCCCTTTACATCCCGTCCGCAACAGGCATTGGTGACAGACACAGCGGGTAGAGCTGCTGCCTCGCCCTTCCAGAGACCCGGGTTCCATCCGCATGCTTTCTGTGTGGAGTTTGCGGGTTCTACCCGTGACCGCATGGGATTCCTCCGGGTGCTCTGGTTTCCTCCCACAGTCCGGGAAATATGAGCGACTTTGGAGGTTAATGGCCCCCTAGTGTGTAAGGGAGTGATGGGAAAGTGGGATAGCATGGAACTAGTGTGATGGATGGTTGGGGAGTGGACTCAGTGGGCCGAAGGGCCTGTTTCCCGTGCTGTATCTCTATAAAATGCTGATGTAGAAACATGGAACTGCAGATTGTTCAAGAAGGAACTGCAGATGCTGGAAAATCGAAGGTACACAAAAAAGCTGGAGAAACTCAGCGGGTGCAGCAGCATCTATGGATCGAAGGAAATAGGCAACGTTTCGGGACGAAACGTTGCCTATTTCCTTCGCTCCATAGATGCTGCTGCACCCGCTGAGTTTCTCCAGCTTTTTTGTGTACCAAGGAACTGCAGATGCTGGGTTACACAAAAAAAAACACAACATGCTGGAGTAACTCAGCGGGACAGGCAGCATCTCTGGAGAGAAGGAATGGGTGGGGTTTCAGGTCGAGACCCTTCTTCAGACTCGGTCTCCATCTCAGACTCAGTGTGAAGAAGGGTCTCGACCCGAAACGTCACCCATTCCTTCTCTCTCCCCAGAGATGCTGCCTGTCCCGCTGAGTTACTCCAGCATGTTGTATCCATTGAAGATGTCAGAATGTGGCCAACAGCGCAACCGAGTGGTGCCACCTTGTCAGTGCAGCCCCCTGCTGGGTTACAAACGCCCAGCTTATATACATAGAAACATAGAAAATAGGTGCAGGAGTAGGCCATTCGGCCCTTCGAGCCTGCACCGCCATTCAATATGATCATGGCTGATCATCCAACTCAGTATCCCATACCTGCCTTCTCTCTCTATACCCCCTGATCCCTTTAGCCACAAGGGCCACATCTAACCCTCTTAAATATAGCCAATGAACTGTGGCCTCAACTACCTTCTGTGGCAGAGAATTCCACAGATTCACCACTCTCTGTGTGAAAAATGATTTTCTTATCTCGGTCCTAAAAGATTTCCCCCTTATCCTTAAACTGTGACCCCTTGTTCTGGACTTCCCCAACATCGGGAACAATCTTCCTGCGTCTAGCCTGTCCAACCCCTTAAGAATTTTGTACGTTTCTATAGGTTTGTAGGCTAATTAGACAGGGTAGACAGCCTGAACCTTTTTCCCACGGTATAAATATCAAAAACTTGAGGGCATGGCTTTAAGATGAGAGGGGCCTAAGTTTAAAGGCTGGTGAATCTGTGGAATTATTGTGGAGGCCAAGTTAGTGGATATTTTTAAGGCAGAGATAGATAGATTCTTGATTAGTACAGGTGTCAGGGTTATGGGGAGAAGGCAGGAGAATGGGGTTAGGAGGGAGAGATAGATCAGCCATGATTGAATGGCGGAGTAGACTTGAATGGGAAGAAAGTCTGAAGAAGGGTCTCGACCTGAAACGTCACCCATTCCTTCTCCCCACAGATGCCGCCTGTCCCGCTGAGTTACTCCAGCTGTTTATGTCTATCTTCGGTGTAAACCAGCATCTGCAGTTCCTTCGTACACACTAGTTCTACTCCTGTTCAAGAAGGAACTGCAGATGCTGGAAAATCGAAGGTAGACAAAATTGCTGGAGAAACTCAGCGGGTGCGGCAGCATCTATGGAGCGAAGGAAATAGGCAACGTTTCGGGCCGAAACCCTTGGTTTCGGCCCGAAACGTTGCCTATTTCCTTCACCCCATAGATGCTGCCGCACCCGCTGAGTTTCAACAGCAATTTGGTCTGCCTAATTCTACTGCCATTCCTTATGGCCTTATGAGATGTTTGGGGCAAGGTTTTTTTTACACAGAGCGTGTGGAGGGTGCGTGGAAGGTGCTGCCTGGGGTGGTGGTGGAGGCAGGCACGGTCGTGGAGGTTTAGAGGCCTTTAGATGGGCGCGTGGATAGGCAGGGAATGGGAGGGATATGAATCTTGGCCTCATAATGGAACATGATGTGTGGCCCTGGTCTCGTGTTGGACACAGACACGCTAGGCCAAAGGGCCGCCTCCTCCTCTATTCAACAGGGAAGCGTTTCGCTGGCTGAAGTCAGGCCTGAGGCAGATGGTTGTAATTTACTGGGAGTTAAATATCTGCCCCAGGATGTTGCTGAGAAATACCTCAGGGTCCAAGCTCATATGTCCAACATTGGCAGTTTAGTTTAGTTTAGAGATACAGCGCGGAAACAGGCCCTTCAGCCCATCCAGTCCGCGCCCACAAGCGATCACCCTTAACTCACCCTCAACAGTATCAAACAAACTAGGGACATAGAAACATAGACAATAGGTGCAGGAGTAGGCCATTCGGCCCATCGAGCCTGCACCGCCATTCAATATGATCATGGCTGATCATCCAACTCAGTATCCCATCCCTGCCTTCTCTCCATACCCCCTGATCCCTTTAGCCACATCTAACTCCCTCTTAAATATAGACAATGAACTGGCCTCGACTACCAACTACCTAGAAACTTACAAAATTCTTAATAGAAACTTACAAAATTCTTAAGGGGTTGGACAGGCTAGATGCAGGAAGATTGTTCCCGATGTTGGGGAAGTCCAAAACAAGGGGTCACAGTTTAAGGATAAGGGGGAAATCATTTAGGACCGAGATGAGGAAAACATTTTTCACACAGAGAGTGGTGAATCTCTGGAATTCTCTGCCACAGAAGGTAGTTGAGGCCAGTTCATTGGCTATATTTAAGAGGGAGTTTGATGTAGCCCTTGTTGTTATAGGGATCAGGGGGTATGGAGAGAAGGCAGGTACAGGATACTGAGTTGGATGATCAGCCATGATCATATTGAATAGCGGTGCAGGCTCGAAGGGCCGAATGGCCTACTCCTGCACCTATTTTCTATGTTTCTGTGGCAGAGAATTCCACAGATTCACCACTCTCTGTGTAAAAAATGATTTTCTCATCTCGGTCCTAAAAGACTTCCCTCTTATCCTTAAACTGTGACCCCTTGTTCTGGACTTCCCCAACACGGGGAACCGACAATTTACCAATTTACTGAAGCCAATTAACCTGCAAACCTGCACGTCTTTAGAGTGTGGAGGGAAACTGAATATCTTGGAGAAAACACATGCAGATCACAGGGAGAACGTACAGAGTCTTCTGTGGGAACATTTATCCTGCATCTAGCTTGTCCAGTCCTTTTATAATTTTATATCTTTCTATAAGATTCCCCCTCATCCTTCAAAACTCCAGTGAATACAAGCCTAGTCTTTTCAATCTTTCCTCATATGACAGTCCCGCCATCTCAGGGATCAATCTCGTGAACCTACGCTGCACTGCTTCAATCACAAGGATGTCCTTCCTCAAATTAGGAGACCAAAACTGTACACAATACTCCAGATGTGGTCTCACCAGAGCCTTATTCTTCAGACTCGACCTGACGTTTCAGGTCGAGTCTGAAGAAGGGTCTAGACTCGAAATGTCACCCCTTCCTTCTCTCCAGAGATGCTGCCCGTCCCGCTGAGTTACTCCAGCATTTGGTGCCCATTCTGGGGCAGAGATCCAATCACTAAATGGAGCAGAGTCCTCAGGCTTGTCTCCAGGAGAGGGCAGTGCAAGCTCACTTGCTGCACCAAGATGGGTGGAGAGACTTGGGTGGGAAACTCAGCGGGTGAAGCAGCATCTATGGAGCGAAGGAATAGGTGACGTTTCGGGTTGAGACCCTTCAAAGTGGGATTGGAATAACTGCAGGGAAACGGCACAGAGTTAAAAGATGAACCAGGATCTAAATGAAGCGGAAGCTGACACAACCTGATGAATATCCAACGTGACCCCACCACTCGCCACATCTTCCAATCTCCCCCCATGTCTGCCTTCCGCAAAGACCGCTCCCTCCGCAACTCCCTTGTCAATTCTTCCCTTCCCTCCCGTACCACCCCCTCCCCGGGTACTTTCCGTTGCAACCGCAAGAAATGCAACACCTGTCCCTTTACCTCCCCCCTCAACTCCATTCAAGGACCCAAGCAGTCGTTCCAGGTGCGACAGAGGTTCACCTGAGTCTCCTCCAACCTCATCTACTGCATCCGCTGCTCTAGATGTCAGCTGATCTACATCGGTGAGACCAAGCGGAGGTTGGGCGATCGTTTCGCCGAACACCTCCGCTCGGTCCGCAATAACCAAGCTGACCTCCCGGTGGCTCAGCTTTCAACTCCCCCTCCCACTCCCAATCCGACCTCTCTGTCCTGGGTCTCCTCCATGGCCAGAGCGAGCAGCACCGGAAATGTGTAGGGAGTGGAGGGGGAGGTGGGATAGCATAGAGCTAGTGTGAAGGGGTGATGGATGGAGGGCGTGGACTTCGTTGGGCCGAAGGGCCTGTTTCCGTGCTGTACCTGTATAACTTGTCGATTATTCACCGGTTCCCCCCCCTTAAACCCTCCCTCTCCCTCTCTCTCTCTCCACAGCTGCCGATAAACGGTTCCACCTCACCCTGGAGACCTGCTGCAGTTTGCTGTTCACACTCACTGTATCTTTCCCACAGTCTGCCTGAGGGGGGGGGGGGGGGGGCTGGTGAGGGGTGAGGGGTGAGGGGTGAAGATGAGAGGTGCGGGGTGGGGGTAGACGGTGTCGGGAGTTGGGTGAAAGGGTCAGGGGTGGAGGGGTGGTCAGGGGTGGAGGGGGGTCAGGGTGAGAGGTGAAGGGTCAGGGATGGGGGGGGGTCAGGGTGAGAGGTGAGGGGTGGGCGGGCAGGCTCACAGGGAGGGCTGTCGAGGGGTGATGGGTCAGGGGTGAGCAGGGACGAGGTTTCGGGTGTGGATGGGATCACGGACCCGGGTGAGAGTCGGGTGGACGGGGTCAGGATGAGAGGTGAAGGGTCAGTGGGTCGGGGAGGGGGTGCGGTTGGGTGGGTGGTTCAGGGAGGGGGGTCAGGGGGGGGGTGCCGGGCATGAGATGGATCCTTGACGTTGAGCTCAGGAGCCGGACAGACGGGGTTGGATGAGATCACCGTGAGGCCAAGGTCATCATGATCAATGTGCAGAAACTGCGGGTGGACCACACGCTGGGGGGGGGGGGAGGTTGAGTAGTGGGAGGGGGCTAGCGGGGAGGGGGTGGAAGTGCGAGAGGAGGAGGGATCTGGGAGGGGGTAACGTGGAGGGTGGGATGGGCTAGTGGACGGGAGTAGTGGGGAGAGGGATGAGTGGGGGGAGGGCAAGGACTGTGGGGGAGGGCATAGAATGAGGGGGGAGAGTGAGGTGAGGGGATATACGGGCGGGTTGTATCGGGAGGAGGGAGGTTGGGCTGGGGAGAAAGGCGCAGCTAGGAGCAGGAGGGATGGGAGAGGAGGGGGAAAAAGGGGAGGGGGGGCTGATGGACATCTGTGGTCGCTGGGTGACTCCCCTCTACCTACAGGTCGTCTACGATTACTACGTGACTGGAGGACGGGGGCCATCATGGGAGCTCGAGTGACCTGGGGCCAGCGCTGTCCCCGCGCCGGTGAGAGAGGTGGCGTGAGGGGCACTGAGGCACACACACCGCTCCCCACCCCCCCCCACCCCCCCCCCCACCCCTCCCCCTCACACCCCCTCCCGCCCCACCCTCATCCTCACCAATCATTCCTCGGGGGAGAAGCAACAAAATTTGGGGGAACATCACAGGGAGGGATTGCGGGTAAGGGTGCTGTGGCATGGTGGGAGGGGAGGGGTGATATGAATTGAGGGGTGAGAGGAAGGGAGGGTGATAGTAACTGGTGGGGGGGATG
>NC_073414.1:6785142-6797642 GCF_028641065.1 Leucoraja erinaceus
CCCCTATCTCCTCTCTATCCCCGCCCTATATCTCTCCACAACGCTCTCTCTCTCTACCCCATCCCCTCTCCTTGTACCCACCCCCCTCTCTTCCCTTCTCCTCTCGCCTCCCCACCACCCCTCTCTCTCCCCACGAACTGTTTGGGTGAGGTTAGGTGCAGAGCAATGCGGTCGGTTCCCAGTGGGACGGGGTATCCCTGGACCAGGGTCAACAGCTTGTATTCACTGCGATTTAGAAGGATGAGAGGGGATCTCATAAAAACATGTAAAAAAGGAATCTGCTAAAGGAAAATGGTTCCCCCCCCTTTTGGACAGGCTAGATGGTCACACCAGAAGTTAAGAATAAGGGTCCGCCATTTAGGCCCTGAAAAAAAACCTGTTCCCCATGTTGGGGAAGTCCCAGAAGGGCAGTGGAGTGGTCACTGGATGTTTTCAAGAATAAGGGGTCGGCCATTTAGGGACTAAGATGAGGGAAAAACCTTTTCACCCAGAGGAGTTTGAGAATCTGTGGGAATTTACCTCTGCCACAGAAGCAGTTTGGAGGCCGATTCAAGGATGTTTTTTCAACAGAGAGAGATAGATGGAACTCTCTGGCTCTTCAGGCTAACGGAATCTTGGGAGTATGCTGCCTGCCCCATTGTCTATTTTCTATGTGACACTAACCCCCTAGTTGGGGAGGGGGCAGGGTGGGTCTGATGGATGATGATGCCCCCTGTGTGTGTGGGGGGGTCGGGGCCCATGGTGACCTTTATGTGGCCACTCTTGGCATACCTTGGGGACGCAAAATAATGGATCTCATCGACACATGTGGTTCAATCCTGGGCAGGAAGGAACTGCAGGTGCAGGTTTACACTGAAGATAGACACAAAGTGCTGGAGTAACTCAGCGGGACAGGCAGCATCTCAGGAGCGAAGGCATGAGTGACGTTTCGGGTCGAGACCCTTCCTCAGACTGAGAGTCAGGGGAGAGTGAGATACAGAGATAAGGAAGTGTAAGGTGTGAAAACAAGGCATCAAAGGGGATGGAGATCAAGGAGAATAGATCGCTTGGAGTTTGTTAGGGCAGTGGGCAGGTGCTATAGACCTGCACGGGAAGGTAGATGCTCCCGCCCCCACGAGTCTCGGGCAGACGGGGCTCGTCAGCCTGGGAAGGCAGTCCATCTAGGAGAGGGAAAACTGATTTAAAACCTCCACTGCCTTGTGGCCATATCCAGTCATGGAAAAGACTCCCAGAGTAAACCTCAAGAAAATCCGTGCTGCATGGGCAACAGCCTGTCCTCCATATGACATCGATCGCCCAGGCTTGCATCCGACCAGGATGCATCACCCATGGTCAGCTATGACCGAGAGGGGCCTACTACAAGCTAGGAGAAGGTGACAATGAAGTTACAGATACAAAATGTAATCAGGGGACAGTCAGACTGCGGCAGATTCTTGATAGTACAGGTGTCAGAGGTTATGGGGGAGAAGGGATTGGTGACGTTTCGGGACGAGACGTATTTTTTCAGTCTTAGAATAACGGGGAGGTCATTTAAGACTGAGGTGAGAAAAAAGTTTTTCACCCCGAGAGTTGTGAATTTGTGGAATTCCCTGCCACAGGGGGCAGTGGAGGCCAAATCACTGGATGGATTTAAGAGAGAGTTAGATAGAGCTCTAGGGGCTAGTGGAATCAAGGGATATGGGGCAAAGGCAGGCACGGGTTATTGATTTGTGGACGATCAGCCATGATCACAATGAACGGCGGTGCTGGCTCGAAGGGCCGAATGGCCTCCTCCTGCACCTATTTTATATGTTTCAATGAGACCCTTCTTCAGACAAGAATAATCATACCACAGGAGTGTAAGCTGCCAAGCGAAATATGAGGGCCTGTTCCTGCAATTTGCGCTGGGCCTCATTCTGACAGTGGAGGAGGCCCTGGGCAGAGCAGGTTTAAACACCAAATAAGACTGACTTGTACCCTCTCTCTCTCCCCCCTCAGTGGCTCCTGTTCTTCATTGGGATCTAAGGAGCGGGCATCCCAGGAGAAGCCAGGCTGGGATCAACGGGAATGCCACCAGGATCCACAAGTCCGAGGCTCCTCCTGAACTCCGGATATTTAGCCTGGAACTTCAACTCTGCTTTTGGGCAAAATCCCCCGTATACACGGCAGGTCGGGCAGCGTCTGTGGGCACCAGAACAGTCAATGTTTCAGTTTTAGTTGAGTTTAGAGATACAGCGCGGAAACAGGCCCTGTGGTCCACCGAGTCTGTGCCGACCAGCGATCCCCGCACACTAACACTATCCCACACACACTAGGGATAATTTACATTTATACCAAGCCAGTTAACCTACGAGCCCGCACGTCTTTGGAGTGCGAGAGGAAACCGGAGCACCCGGAGAAAACCCACGCAGGTCGAGGGGAGAACGTGCAAACTCCGTACAGACAGCGCCTGTGGTCGGGATCGAACCCGGGTTCCAGCCACTCTCTCCAGGGATGCTGCCTGACCTGATGTATGTTTCCGCAGGCAGTTATTAATATGTTTAAGTTTCCAGCGACTGCTCCCGTTTGCTTTAAGGCAGTTCCGCTTTTAGTATTGATTAGCAAGACATATATTTTCAAGCGAAGAAGGGATTATCTGTTAAATTGTCCACTCTCTCATCCACTCCCTACGCACTAAGGGAGGGAGGGAGGGATCAATTTACAGAGGGGCCAATTAACCTACAAACCCGCACGTCTTTGGGATGTGGGAGGAAACCGGAGCACCCGGAGGAAACCCACGTGGTCACAGGGGGAGTTTTAAAGCAGATAGTGGCTTTAATCTGTGACATGCTGCCTGAGGAGGTGGAATTGGATACAATCGCTGTTCTTCAGAAACATTTAGGGAGATACTTAGATAGGGCAAGACAGGGAAGATAACTGTCCGAATGTGGGCAAATGGGTGGAGTATATATATAACCAGCATGGACATGGTGGGCCGAATGGCCTGTTTCTCTCCTGTCTGATGCTATGACTTCATGAACTCATCATGGAGTTATATTGGGAGATGTATAGATAGGAAGGGTTTTGTTTATTGTCACGTGTACCGAGGTACAGTGAAAAGCATTTTGTTGCGTGCTAACCAGTCAGCGGAAAGACAACACATGATTACAATCGAGCCGTCCACAGTGTACAGATACAGGGGAACGGGAAGGTAGACAAAAGTGCTGGAGGAACTCAGCGGGTGCAGCAGCATCTATGGACCCTCACATCAGTCTGAAGAAGGGTTTCGTCCCGAAACGTTGCCTATTTCCTTCGCTCCATAGATGCTGCTGCACCCGCTGAGTTTCTCCAGCACCTTTGTCTACCCAGGTTGGTAGGTTAATTGGCTTCGGTAAAATTGCTGCTAGTGGGTAGGTTGCGTAACTGGGATAACATCAGACGAGTGTACGGGGGAATCGCTGGTCGGCGCAGACCCGGTGGGCCTGTTTCAACACTGTATCTCTAAAGTCTAAAGACTGCCATAAGATTACCTTTGTTCAAGACCCATTCTCTCACTGTCTCGTTCGTTGGTCCCCTTGGTTCTCAGTAGTCGGTTGTCCAGGTAGATGCTGTCATTGGAATGGATCTGAATTAAATAGGACATGAGGATTATTTCAGTGATAAATCTTGTCCTGCAAATCTGCTTTAAACTTTGTTGAAGAAGGAACTGCAGATGCTGGAAAATCGAAGGGAGACAAAAATGCTGGAGGAACTCAGCGGGTGAGGTAGCATCTATGGAGCAAAGGAAATGGACAACGTTTCTGGTCAAAACCCTTCTTCAGACTGATGTGAGCAAAGACCATACAGCGAGCAAGATCGTCCACTCGACGAAAAAGACGTAGTACGGTCATGGGCAGATTCGCGGGTTTCTCCAGCACATTTGTCTACCTTCGATTTTCCAGCATCTGCAGTTCCTTCTTAAACAGGAGAAGGGAAATGATGTTTACTGCAAGATAAAGTCCGATCAAAGATTGTCTCCAATGAGGTAGATAGTAGCACAGGACTGCTCTCTAGCTGTTGGTAGCATCATTCAGTTGCCTGATAACAGGTTTAGAACCTGCAGGCAAATGGGACTAGTTCACAATGCCAACTTGGATAACAGGGACAAGTTGGGCCGAAGGGCCTTCATGACTATCAGTTTGTGGGGATATTAAACCAGGGGGGAGGGGGAGGGGAGTAAATGGATATTTTTGAGGCAGAGATAGATAGATTCTTGATTAGTACGGGTGTCGGGGGTTATGGGGAGAAGGGGTTAGGAGGGAGAGATAGATCAGCCATGATTGAATGGTGGAGTAGGCTTGATGGGCCGAATGGCCTAATTCTGCTCCTGACCTGATGAAATGTGCCACCTCTGTTGGGAAGGTAATACCGATCAAATGTAAGGTTTGTACAAATGCTGGGATTTTTCAATATATTATGGGATTAGCAATAAAATTAAGCTTCTGCAGCTCATCTTTGAGGCTCTGAATGTGTTTTAACTTGCAGTGTGGTGTCTATAAGAGGGCATATTGGGGAGCTTACAACACAACGGTACGAAAATTGACTTCTCCAATTTTAATTTAAGTAACTTCTGACAGAAACATGGAAAATAGGTGCAGGACTAGGCCATTCGGCCCTTCGAGCCAGCACCACAATTCAATATGATCATGGCTGATCATCCCCAATCAGTACCCCGTTCCTGCTTTCTCCTCATATCCCCTGGTTCCGTTAGCCCGAAAAGCAAAATCTAGCTCTCTCTTGAATACATCCAGTGAATCTGCCTCCACCGCCCTCTGAGGCAGAGAATTCCACAGATTCACAACTCTCTGTGAGAAAAAGTGTTTCCTCGTCTCCGTTCTAAATGGGTTACCCCTTATTCTTAAACTGTGTGTGGCCCCTGGTTCTGGACTCCCCCAACATGGGGAACATGTTTTCTGCCTCTAGCGTGTCCAAGCCCTTAACAATCTTATATGTTTCAATTAGATCCCCTCTCATCCTTCTAAACTCCAGAGTGTACAAGCCCAGCCGCTCCATTCTCTCAGCATATGACATTCCCGCCATCCCAGGAATTAACCTTGTAAACCTACGCAGCACTCTCTCAATAGCAAGAATGTCCTTCCTCAAATTAGGGGACCAAAACTGCACACAATACTCCAGGTGTGGTCTCACTAGGGCCCTGTGCAACTGCAGAAGGACCTCTTTGTTCCTATACTCGACTCCTCTTGTTACAAAGGCCAACATGCCATTCGCTTTCTTCACTGCCTGCTGTACCTGCATGCTTACTTTCATAGACTGATGAACAAGGACCCCCAGATCCCGTTGTACTTCCCCTTTTCCCAACTTGACGCCATTTAGATAGTAATCTGCCTTCCTGTTTTTGCTACCAAAGTGGATAACCTCACATTTAAATGCATTAAACTTAATCTGCCATGCATCTGCCCACTCCCCCAACCTGGCCAAGTCACCTGCTTCGGGAGGGGGGGGAGGGGGGGGGGGAGGGGGGAGGGAGGGGGAGGGGGGGGGGGGGGAGGGGACGGGGGGGGGACGGGGGGGGGAGGGGAGGGGGTAAGACGGGATGGGGGGAGGGGGGAGGGGGTAAGAAATGGGGTGGGGCTGGGGAACTCTGCTCACTCACGGAGCCACTGTGTGCCCACTGACCGGGCCGGAAGTGACCTCACCTCACGCGCCACCCTGACCATTCTACTTCCTGCCATTGTCCTTCGTGCTTAGTGACGCCTAGCGACGGGAGTGGTCTCCCCGGCAACGACACCCACCTCCCTCCACCCACGGTGAGCGAGGAGCTCAACGCCCAGACCCCTGGAGCCCAACAACACCGGCACTGAGGTAGTGTCCACTGACCACCCACTGCCCAGACCCCTGGCCCTGTCTCAATGCCCCACACTAGGGTAGCGCCCGCTGGCAAGGCGTGCCATGTGTCGGGGAGAGCGACCGTGTGTTAGACCGCTGCAGGACGGAGACGGTCGACGGCTGAGCTCAAAACAGACAGACCTGTTGTCTGAAGAAGGGCCTCGACCCAAAACGTCACCATAGATGCTGCCTCACCCGCTGAGTTTCTCCAGCATTTTTATCGGCCTTTGGTGTCGTTTAGCTCACCTTAGCTTATTTAACTTATCTTAGTTAATTTATTATCATTTAGTTTTGTATAGTTTAGTTAAGGTTAGAAACATAGATAATAGGTGCAGGAGGAGGCCATTCGGCCCTTCGAGCCAGCACCGCCATTCATTGCGATCATGGCTGATCGTCCCCTATCAATAACCCGCGCCTGCCTTCTCCCCATATCCCTTTAGCATGGCTTAGTTTAGTTTGGTTTAGAGATACAGCACGGAAACAGGCCCTTCGGCCCACCGAGTCCATGCCGACTCACGATTACCCATACACAGGCTCTCAGTCCAACACACTAGGGAGCAATTTACCTACAAACCCGCACGTCTTTGGGATGTGGGAGGAAGCCGGAGCACCCGGGGGAAACCCACGCGGTCACGGGGAGAACGTGCAAACTCCGTACAGACAGCACCGGTAATCAGGATCGAACCAGGGTCTCTGCCGCTGCGCCACCGTGCACAAAAATGTGCTGGAGTAACTCAGCGGGTCAGGGAGCATCTCTGGAGACAAGGAATACTGTAGGTGATGTTTTGGGCGGGAACCCTTCATCAGATACAGGACCCTTCTCCAGATACATGATAAGGGAATAACGTTTAGTGCAAGGTAAAACCAGATCAAGGATAGTCCGAGGGTCATTAAATTGAGGAAGATAATAGTTCAGCACTGCTCTCTGGTTGTGGTGGGATGGTTCACAGTTGCCTGATAACAGCTGGGAAGAAACTGCCCCTGAATCTGGAGGTGTGTGTGTGTTTGTTTTCACACTTCTGTGCCTCTTGCCCGATGGGAGAGGGGAGAAGAGGGAGTGTCCGGGGTGCAGTGACTGGTCCTTGATGATGCTGCTGGCCTTGCCAAGGCAGCATGAGGTGTAGATGGAGTCAATGGAAGGGAGGTCGGGTTGTGCGATGGTCTGGGTTTCTAGTTAGACTCCCTCTGTAACTTAGACCAGTCGTAGAGTGATACAGCGTGGGAACAGGCCTTTCGGCCCAACCTACCCACACCGGCCAACATGTCCCAGGTACGCTAGTCCCACCTGCCTACATTTGGCCCATATCCCTCCAAACCCGCCCTATCCATGTACCTGTCTAACTGTTTCTTAAACGTTGGGATAGTCCCAGCCTCGACTACCTCCTCTGGGAGCTTGTTCAATACACCCACCACCCTTTGTGTGAAAAAGCTACCCCTCAGATTCTTATGAAATCTTTTCCCCTTCACCTTAAACCTATGTCCTCTGGTCCTCGATTCCCCCGGTCTGGGCAAGAGACTGTGTGCGTTCTATTAAGGGAGGGGGTTGGACGAGGAGGTGGGAGGGAGATATTGCCTGGAGAACATCCTTGTACGTTCTCCCCGTGACCTGCGTGGGTTTTCTCCGGGCGCTCCGGTTTCCTCCCAGGCTCCAAAGACGTACAGGTTTGTAGGTTGATTGGGCTTGGTGTACTTGTAAAATTGTGTGCAGGATAGCCTAAGTGTGCGGGGATCGCTGGCCAGTGGGCTGAAGGGCCTGTTTCCGCTCTGAATCTCCAAACTAAATTCAGAGGGACACAAAAATGCTGGAGAAACTCGGCGGGTGCAGCAGCATCTATGGAGCGAAGGAAATAGGCAACGTTTCGGGACAAAACCCTTCTTTCAGAGTTTGTTTGAAGCCGTGTTTAATAGCCTGATGGCTGTGGGGCAACAGGATCTAGGCAATAGGAAATAGGCAACGTTTCGGGCCGAAACCCTTACGGGTTTCGTCCCGAAACGTTGCCTATTTCCTTGGCTCCATAGATGCTGCTGCACCCGCTGAGTTTCTCCAGCATTTTTGTCTACCTTCGATTTTCCAGCATCTGCAGTTCCTTCTTAAATAAATTCAGAGGGATATGGGCTAGCATGAACGGGCATGGGCGAGATGGGCTGAAGGGCCTGCCTCCACGCCCCAAGTCTCCTCCAGCTAACGTGGCTTCCTCCTTTTCACAGACTGCTGCAGTGTCCCTTCACTAACAAAGTCAGTTCCAGCCACGAGCCAGAACGAAGGACATCGCCTCAGTGTCAGGGAGAGAGTGCCTAACCCCTGTGTAAGTGTAACATTAGTCTAGAATTAAACCGCACAAACTAGAACGTGGAACATCCCAACAGTACGTCGCAGGAAGAGGCCCTTCCGCCCACCCCACCTGATACTACATCTGACGAAAGTTATGGGGAGAATAAGGTTATGGGGAGAAGGCAGGAGAATGGGTTTAGGAAGCCAAGTCACTGGATGGATTTAAGAGAGAGTTAAACATAGAAACATAGAAAATAGGTGCAGGAGTAGGCCATTCGGCCCTTCGAGCCTGCACCGCCATTCAATATGATCATGGCTGATCATCCAACTCAGTATCCCATCCCTGCCTTCTCTCCATACCCCCTGATCCCTTTAGCCACAAGGGCCACATCTAACTCCCTCTTAAATATAGCCAATGAACTGTGGCCTCAACTACCTTCTGTGGCAGAGAGTTCCAGTTAGATAGAGCTCTAGGGGCTAGTGGAGTCAAGGGATATGGGGAGAAGGCAGGAGAATGGGTTTAGGAGGCCAAGTCACCAGATGGATTTAAGAGAGAGTTAGATAGAGCTCTAGGGGCTAGTGGAGTCAAGGGATATGGGGAGAAGGCAGGCACGGGTTATTGATTGGGGATGATCAGCCATGATCACAATGAATGGCGGTGCTGGCTCGAAGGGCCAAATGGCCTCCTCCTGCACCTATTTTCTATGTTTCTATGTTTCTATGAGGATCTCAACCCAAAATATCACCCATTCCTTCTCTACAGATATGTTGCCTGTCCCGCTGAGTTACTCCAGCATTCTGTGTCCACCTGATAGGCCGACTCTTCATGTTAATTCCCAGGATGGCGAGACTGACATATGATGAAAGAATGGAGCGACTGGGCTTGTATTCATTGGTATTTAGAAGGATGAGAGGATATCTCATAGAAACATATAACATTCTTAAAAGGTTGGACAGGCTGGATGCAGGAAAAATGTTTCCAATGTTGGGGGAGTCCAGAACCACAGTTTAAGAATAAGGGGTAGGCCATTCGGACTGAGATGAGTAAAAACGTTTTCTCCCAGAGAGTTGTGAATCTGTGGAATTCTCTGCCACAGAAGGCAGTGGAGGCCAATTCACTGGATGTTTTCAAGAGAGAGTCGGATTTAGCTCTTAGGGCTAACGGAATCAAGGGATATGGAGAGAAAGCAGGAACGGGGTACTGATTGGGGATGATCAGTCCAAGTTCAAGTGAGTTTATTGTCATGTGTCCCTGTATGGGACAATGAAATCAGTCAGTCACGATCATATTGAATGGCGGTGCAGGCTCGAAGGGCCGACTAGCCTACTCCTGCACCTATTGTCTATGTTTCTATGTTTCTAACTAATCCCATTGTCCTACACGCAGCCAGTGGCCTATCGCAGTTTAGTTGTCACCTGTACACGGGGTACAGAGAAAAGCGTTTGTTGCATGCTATCCAATGAGTGGTACAGGTGTCAGAGGTTTATTTAAAAAACATTTATTAGAAGCAAATGTACAAAAATAAAACCAACGGCATATGACACAATACAGTCATTGGGCAGCTTCAATTTTAACTTTCAGCTAAAGTCGGATGAAAAGAAAGGAGAAAAAGCAAACGAGAAATAGTGAGATCCGCAAAGACAGAACCCCTAGACTATCAAAGTGGAGTGAATGATTGAAAGAAAGAAAGAAAGAAGAGAGGAATAGAAAAATGAGAAAAATAAAGGGACAAGAAGGAAAAAAGTGGTGATATTCTACCTGCCTCACATCCCACCCCACCCACCTCGCCCAACCCATAATCTATCTATCTATCTATCTATCTATCTATCTATCTATCTATCTATCTATCTATCTATCTATCTATCTATCTATCTATCTATCTATTAATATATAAAACTCAAATCCGTCCGCCTGCAGTACGGATCCCTTCCTGCCTTTTGATTCGTTGACGGCTGCTCCTTCCTATCAGCTTCCAACACACTTCGAAACAAAGTTGCAAGACAGGAACACTGAACTTTTCACTGCTGCAGCAGGCAGGGGAGGTGCAATTGAGGGAGGCAGGGGAGTGCTGGAAACTTACATTTGGCAACGGCTTCAGTTCCATTGGAGGAGACGGGTGCATGGTGGAATATTGGGTTGGGGGAATCACACCATTGGGGGAGCAGACCCAACGGGTCTGCACTTGGTCTAGTTATATATTAAAACTGTGTGGCTGTCGCCTGCCGTCCGGCTGCCTTTCTGCCTTTTGATTCGTTGACGGCTGCTCCTTCCTATCAGCTTCCAACACACTTCAAAACAAAGTTGCAAGACAGGAACACTCTGAACTTTTCACCTCAATGGGATATCACAGTAAGTGCTTCAACAGGAGGGGGAGGGCCAATTGGCATTGCAATTGGAACTGCTGCAGCAGGCAGGGGAGGTGAAATTGGATTATTTTTTTTAATCCACTGCTGAGGGAGGCAGGGGAGTGCTGGAATCTTACATTTGGGAACGGGTTCAGTTCCGTTGGAGGAGACGGGTGCATGGTGGAATATTGGGTTGGGGGATCACACCATTGGGGGAGCAGACCCAACGGGTCTGCACTCGGTCTAGTTAGATTTAAATCCATTGTTGTGTTGTACAATACTATCCTTGTAATAAATCGATGAATGGTGTCCATGTGTTCGAAAAATGATCTGATTTTTCTGCCAAGACAAGTCTAATATTTTCAAGATGTAACGTCTCGGACATGTTTATAATCCACATCTTAAGGGTAGGGACTGATGTATGTTTCCAAAATTTAAGTGTTCATTTTTTTCGCCGTTGTCAGGCCATAATTAAGGAAACGTCTTTGAAATAATGATAGCTCAGAGCAGGCCTCTGACGTACCTAGAGTGATCAATTCCGTATCAGGATCCAATTTTATTTTTAGTGTTTTTGAAAACATTTCAAAAATTCCTCTCCAGGATCAGAGGTTATGGGGAGAAGGCAGGAGAATTGGGTTAGGAGGGAGAGATGGATCAGCCATGATTGAACCAGCATCTGCAGTTCCTTACTAAACTAAACTAAACTAAACTAAACTAAACTAAACTAAACTAAACTAAACTAAACTAAACTAAAAAGATAGACAAAAAATGCTGGAGAAACTCAGTGGGTGAGGCAGCGAGAGAAGGGATTGGTGATGTTTCGGGTCGAGAGTATTAATTCCTTCGCTGCATAGATGCTGCCTCGCCCGCTGTGTTTCTCCAGAAAGTTTTGTCCACCTTCGATTTTTCCAGCAACTGCAGCTCCTTCCTGAACGAAACTACAAACTAAACGATGCTGCCTGACCCGCTGAGATTTACTCCAGCATTTTGTGTCTGTCTTTGCCTTCAAACAGGTAGCCGGCTGCCATTTGGTCTGTGGACAGCAGAGGGAGCAGTTGAGCCAGCGTTACCTAGATGGCAGAGTGGTCAAGCTGCTGAGTGGACATGCCAGGCAGGGGGGCATCGGCCCTCGTTCCCCGCAGCTGCTGAGCAGGAGGTTGGCGCGTGAGGTGGCGTGAGGTGGCGTGACGGTGGAAGGCAGAATGAGAGTCACCATGCCCCTGCCCTCTATCAAGTCTCTGCGTGAGCTGCTGCCGGTCAAGACACCTCGCCTTCCCCGCACCTCCCTGGCCCTCCAGACCCTGCCCCGCCTCACCCCCACCCTCTCCGCCAACACCCTGCGCCACCTCAAGCAGTCGGGCCCCGCCAAGTCTGTGCGCACTCTGATCGCAGCCAAGCCCTGGCGCGCTCTCTCCTCCCTGCGCCTGGGCACGCTGACGGCCACCTTCCATGCCCGCTCACTCCGTAACATCAGCACCGCCCTGTCCACACTCACCGCACTCTCCCTCACCTCCCTGCGATCCTTCTTCATCACCATCTCCAGGAGGCGACCCTGAGCTGAGCTGAGCTGAGCGGAGCCCCGCAGCGGGCAGCACACACCCGCTGGCAACACTGGTAGCCCAGCATCACACTCCCGCTGGACACTGGCAGTCCAACATTGCCCACCCCCACAATATCACCCACCCTCTGGGCTACAGGCAGCCCAGCATCACACACCTGCTGGACACTGGCAGTCCAACATTGCCCACCCCCACAATATCACCCACCCTCTGGGGCACTGGGTCACTGGCAGTCCAGCATCACCCATCCCCTCAACGTCACCCACCCCTTCAATATCACCTACCCTCTGGAACACTGGGGCACTGGGTCACTGGCAGTCTAACCACACACACCCTGGGGCACTGGCAGTGCAGCATCACCCACCCACTGGCAGTCTAACACCAGCCACTCCTTCAACATCACTGGGTCACTGGGTCTAACACCATCCACTGGGTCACCTTGATGGTATTGTCACACTCTCTCTGGTAGCTGGAGTTCT
>NC_073414.1:6802642-6807642 GCF_028641065.1 Leucoraja erinaceus
GTTCTATGTTATCCCACTCTCTCATCCATCCTAACACACCTGGGACAGTTTACTGAGGGCCAATTAGAATGGAAATGACAAAGACTAGAGGGCACAACTTAGAGTTGAGAGGGGCAAATTTTTGAGATGTGCCGGGGCTAGATTTTAAACAGGTGGGTGCCTGGAACGTGCTGCCAGGGGTGGTGGTGGAGGCAGATTTGATAGTGGCATTTATGAGGCTCTTAGATAGGCACATGGAAGTGAACGGAATAGAGGGATATGGATCATGTACTGTACAAGGATAGGGGATTAGTTTAACAGCATCATGGTCAGCATGGACAATATGGACCGAAGGGCCTGTTCCTGAGCCGTACAGCTCTGTGTTCTATGTGACAAGGAGTTAGAACATAGTACAGGCCCTTCGGCCCATCGAGTCCGCACCGACCAGCGATTCCCGCACATTGTAACACTATCACACACACACACACACACACACACACACACACACACACACACACACACACACACACACACACACACACACACACACACACACATACACACACACACACACAGTACACACACACACACACACATATACACACACATACACACACACACACACACACACACACATACACACACACACACACACACACACACACACACACACACACACACACACACACACACACACACACACACACACACACACACACACACACACACACACACACACACACACACACACACACACACACACACACACACACACACACACACACACACACACACACACACACACACACACACACACACACACACACACACACATACACACACACACACATGGACGCACACACACGCACACGCACACATACACACACACACACACACTGGGGACAATTTTACATTTACACCAAGCCAATTAACCTACAAACCTGTACTTTTTTGGAGTGTGGGAGGAAACCGAAGATCTCTGAGAAAACCCACGCAGGTCACGGGGAGAACGTGCAAACTCCGTACAGACAGCACCCGTAGTCGGGATCAAACCCGGGTCTCCGGTGCCGTGAGGCAGCAACTCTACCGCTTTCGTTTACTGCCACATGTACCGAGGTACAGTGAAAAGCTTTTTGTTGCGTGCTAACCAGTCAGCAGAATGACAATACATGATTACAATCGATCCATTTACAGTGTACAGATACATGGTAAGGGAATAGCGTTTAGTGCAAGGTAAAGCCAGCAAAGTCCGATCAAGGAAAGTCTGAGGGTCATCAATAGAGATAGTTGTCTGAAGAAGGGTTTCGGCTCGAAACGTTGCCTATTAGGACGAGAGATAGCACAATGGGCTAAGAGTTCGGCTGGCGACCGGAAGGTAGCCGGTTCAAATCCCGCTTGGAGTGCATACTGTCGTTGTGTCCTTGGGCAAGACACTTCACCCACCTTTGCCTGTAATGGAATGTTACGGCGGCAGGCGCGGGCACACCGCGACGCCCTGTGTCTCCCTTTCAAGGGAGATGCTAAAAATGCATTTCGTTGTCTCTGTACTGTACACTGACAATGACAATAAAATTGAATCATTTCATTTTTTCATTTCATTTCATTTCCTTCGCTCCATAGATGCTGCCTCACCCGCTGAGTTTCTCCAGCACTTTTGTCCACCTGAGAGTAGTTCAGTTGTTTAAGAAGGAACTGCAGATGCTGGAAAATCGAAGGTAGACAAAAAATGCTGGAGAAACTCAGCGGGTGCAGCAGCATCTATGGAGCGAAGGAAATAGGCAACGTTTCGGGACGAAACCCGTAAGGGTTTCGGTTCGAAACGTTGCCTATTTCCTATCGCCTAGATCCTGGAATGCTGGAGAAACTCAGCGGGTGCGGCAGCACCTATGGGGTGAAGGAATGGGCGACGTTTCGGGTCGAGACCCTTCTTCAGACTGATGTGAGGGTGGTGCGGGCACTGCTCTCTGGTTGTGGCAGGGTGGTTCGGGCAGTTGTTGGACTCACAGGAGCACTTCCCCTCTGCTTTGAGAAGTGGAGGACACCCCCCCCTTCCCCTCGTCTTCTCCCCCCATGAATCACTGAGGGAGGGGGCAGGAGAACACCCCTCACACCAACACTCACACAACGGTTGTAATCATTGCCGTCACAGTGACGTAAAGTTATTCCCAAAATAATGCTGTGTTTCCCTAGTGCACTGCATCGAGTGAATAGAATCTGTCTTGTACTCTATATATATGTACACATCTTAAGAACAGAGTATATTTCGGGACAAGGGAACTGCGATGCAAATAAGACCATCAGTGTGGATCTGAGCGAGTGGTCGGACGTCACAGAGCCCAGGTCACAAGGTCATAAGTGATAGGAGCAGCATTAGAGGCCATTCGGCCCATCAAGTCTCTGGAGAAAGGTACACAAAATTGCTGGAGAAACTCAGCGGGTGCAGCAGCATCTATGGAGCGAAGGAAATAGGCGACGTTTCGGGCCGAAACCCTTCTTCAGATTGATGGGGGGTGGGGGAGAGAAGGAAGGAAAAGAGGAGGAGGAGGAGGAGGAGCCCGAGGGAGGATGGGAGGGTGGGAGGAGACAGCTCGAGGGTTAAGGAAGGGGAGGAGACAGCAAGGGCTAGCAAAATTGGGAGAATTCGATGTTAATGCCATCCGGACGCAAGCTGCCCAGGCGGAATATGAGGTGCTGTTCCTCCAATTTCCACTGTTGCTCACTCTGGCAATGTAGGAGACCCAGGACAGAGAGGTCGGATTCTCTGAAGAATCTCTGGAGAAGAGTCTCTGGAGAAAATGGATAGGTGATGTTTCAGGTCTGAGTTACTCCAGCATTTTGTGTCTCTGGTTCCTCTGGGTATAAGACTGTGCATTCACCCTGTCCAATCAACCTCGTGGCCTTCTACACGTCCATAAGATCACCCCTCAGCCTCCTGCGCTCCCTAGAGGTCCCCCGAGTCTGCCCCGACCTCTCCATATTGCTCGGGTTCGTGAGGCCTGGCAACATCCTCGTGAACCTTTTCTGCACCCTTTCAGTCCGAAGAAGGGTCTCGACATGAAACGTCACCATCCCTTCTCTCCAGAGATGCCGCCTGTCTCGCTGAGTTACTCCAGCTTTCAAGGGGGCGGAAATCCTGGGGGGGACGGGGGGGGGCACTTCCCCTCTGCTTTGAGAAGTGGAGGACAACCCCCCCTTTCCCCTGCTTTGAGAAGCTTTGGAGGTGGAGGACAACCCCCCCCCCTCTGCTTCCCCCCCCCTCTGCTTTGAGAAGTGGAGGACAACCCCCCCCCCCCCCCCCCCCCCCCCCTTCCCATGTTTTGTAATCCGGACTTTATCAGGCGGTTTCTAAGGGCTGAATTGGCCCGTTCGAGGGGCCTTTCATCGCCCGGCGCGGCTTAAAATCAAACTGCTCAATCGAGGCCATCGATGTTGAAGACCCCGTGGACAGGCCGATTGGAGCCCCACGATTCGGGGCGGACGAAGCTGCTGTTGCTGGAGTTCGGAGTCAGTCACCAACCAGGTCAGCTCCCGATGTTACCGTCCACAGGGCCCACGGCTGAAACCTCGCGTGTGTGTGCATCAGGTGCCAAGAGATTATGTCCCCTGCACGTTTTGATATGGATTTCCGTGCCTGCCAGCTATTAGTGTCTCTCTTTGGTTTAAACCAGCATCTGCAGCTCCTTCCTACACCAGCGTAATAACATCCAGAGCAGGGTGACCAAAACCAACCATACTCCTCACGTGCCTTCACCAACACTCAATGTAACCCCTTCACAAGTTAATCCCAATTGCCAGCCTTTGGACTTACCCCTCTAAACCTTTCCCCTCCACATACCCGTCCAAGCGTCTTTTAAAGCCAGAACTGCAGATGCTGGAGAAATCGAAGGTAGATAAAAAAATGCTGGAGAAACTCAGCGGGTGAGGCAGCATCTATGGAGCGAAGGAATGGGTGATGTTTTGGGTCGAGACCCTTTGTCAGAAAAATAAAGGTAAGGGTCTCTAGTTGTTGAGAGGATGGTTCAGTTGCCTGATAACAGCTGGGATGCAACCTTAGTTTCGTGTAGTGAGGTACTGTGAAGCTTTTGTTGTGTGTGGTACAGTCAGCTACCTGCTGGTCCCCTCTCTGTGGACAGGGGGTGGGGGACTGACAGAGGGGGGAGGAGGGGTAAATGGTGCTAGAGAGAGAGATTCACTCAGAATTGTCCCTCCCCACCAACTCCCCCCTCCCCAGCCCCCCCCCCCCCTCCCTCCCCTCCCTTCCTTCCTTCCCACACAGATTCACAGCACTGTCAACCAAGCCCCCTCCTCTCCCTTCCCCTCGCCTCTACTCCCTCCCTCTCTTCCTTCTCTCCCACCGCTCCCCACCCACAGATTCACAGCACTATGTTGACCTAGTCCTCCCCCCCCCCCCCCCACCCCGGGGTCAATGCCCCTCGTACGGTGCCAGCGAACAATGTCGGCAGTGGGGCTGCTGACGAAAGTGAGTGTGAGTGTGTGTGAGTGAGTTTGTGAGTGTGTGAGTGTGAATGTGAGTGTGAGTGTGAGTGAGCGAGTGTGAGTGTGAATGTGAGTGTGAGTGAATGTGAGTGTGAGTGTGAATGTGAGTGTGTGAGTGTGTGAGTGTGAGTGAGTGTGAGTGTGTGTGTGTGTGTGTGAGTGTGTGAGTGTGAGTGTGAGTGTGTGTGTGTGTGTGTGTGTGTGAGTGTGAATGTGTGTGTGTGAGTGTGTGAGTGTGAATGTGAGTGTGAGTGAGTGAGTGAGTGAGTGAGTGAGTGAGTGAGTGAGTGTGTGAGTGTGTGTGTGAGTGAGTGTGAGTGTGTGAGTGTGAGTGTGTGAGTGAGTGAGTGTGAGTGTGAGTGTGAGTGTGAATGTGAGTGAGCGAGTGAGTGTGAATGTGAGTGTGGGAGTAAGTGAGTGTGAGTGAGTGAGTGAATGAGTGAGTGTGTGTGTGTGTGTATATGTGTGTGTGTGTGTCCATTTGTGTGTGTGTGTGTGTATCCGTGTGTGTGTGTGTGTGTGTG
>NC_073414.1:6817642-6820142 GCF_028641065.1 Leucoraja erinaceus
AAGTCTAGAGATTTTCCCAGCTGGGCTACACAGGAGCAGCGGTGGAAACCAGTAGATGCGAGGAACTGCAGGTGCCGGTTTGCACAAAACAACACAAAGTGCTGGAGGAACGTGGAGGCACAGTGGCGCAGTGCTAGAGATGCTGCCTTACAGCGCCAGAGACCCGGGTGCAATCCTGACTGTATGGAGTTTGCACATTCTCTCAGTGACCTGTGTGGGTTTTCTCCGGGTGCTCCGGTTTCCTCCCACACTCCAAAGACATAGATACATAGAAACATAGAAAATAGGTGCAGGAGTAGGCCATTTGGCCCTTCGAGCCTGCACCACCATTCAATATGATCATCCAACTCGGTATCCTGTACCTGCCTTCTCTCCATACCCCCTGATCCTCTTAGCCACAAGGGCCACATCTAACTCCCTCTTAAATATAGCCAATGAACTGGCCTCAACTACCCTCTGTGGCAGAGAGTTACAGAGATTCACCACTGTCTGTGTGACAAAAAGTTCTTCTCATCTCGGTTTTAAAGGATTTCCCCCTTATCCTTAAGCTGTGACCCCTTGTCCTGGACTTCCCCAACATCGGGAACAATCTTCCTGCATCTAGCCTGTCCAACCCCTTAAGAATTTTGTAAGTTTCTATAAGATCCCCTCTCAATCTCCTAAATTCTAGAGAGTATAAACCAAGTCTATCCAGTCTTTCTTCATAAGACAGTCCTGACATCCCAGGAATCAGTCTGGTGAACCTTCTCTGCACTCCCTCTATGGCAATAATGTCCTTCCTCAGATTTGGAGACCAAAACTGTACGCAATACTCCAGGTGTGGTCTCACCAAGACCCTGTACAACTGCAGTAGAACCTCCCTGCTCCTATACTCAAATCCTTTTGCAATGAAAGCTAACTTACCATTCGCTTTCTTTACTGCCTGCTGCACCTGCTGCATGCCTACCTTCAATGACTGGTGTACCATGACACCCCAGGTCTCGCTGCATCTCCCCCTTTCCCAATCGGCCACCATTTAGATAATAGTCTGCTTTCCCGTTTTTGCCACCAAAATCCTTAGACTGTGACCCCTAGTTCTGGACTTCCCCAACATCGGGAACAATCTTCCTGCATCTAGCCTGTCCAACCCCTTAAGAATGTTGTAAGTTTCTATAAGATCCCCCCTCAATCTTCTAAATTCTAGCGAGCACAAGCCGAGTCTATCCAGTATTTCTACCTGTAGATGTATCTTGTTGTGTTTTATGACTGTTGGCAGATTAATTTCCGTCCTGGGATAAATAAAGCTCTATCGTATCTGATCATGGCTTAGTAGAGTGGCTAGTAGGGTGAATGGCCAGTGGGCTGAATGGCCGCTGCCCTGTGCTAGCCCCATGCTGATAGAGCAACAAGCACAGCAGCCACTTCCTGGATAGACGCCAGGCCCCGCCCCCCCCCCCCTGCATGCCACTCATCCCGGTGACGTAAACCGGGACACCGCCCCCCCCTTCACGCAGCGTCGTGACGTCCACGGTCCTTTCACGCAGCGTAGTGACGTCGACCGCGGCCCCGCCCCCGCGCGGCTGTGTACCGGAAGCGTTGCCCCGGGCGACGGGCACAACAAGGGGGTGTGAGCGCCGACGTCACCGCGTCGTGGAACGTTACGGCAGCGGTCGCCTTGGCGACGAGCGTTGTGTACACCACGTGGTCCACCAGACAGCCCGGAAGGTGAAACTGACCGCATGGCGGCCGCTGACGAGCACATAGCTCAGCCCTGACATAATCTAGAAATGAATGCATTCCAGAAATTCCTGCAGGAATTCCTGAATCGAGGGCAGAAATTGCTGGAAACGTCCAGAAGTCATCGACCGAGGACATATTTCTTTCAAGTGTTAAAAATTATCTATTATCTAAATGGTGGCCGATTGGGAAAGGGGGAGATGCAGCGAGACCTGGGTGTCATGGTACACCAGTCATTGAAGGTAGGCATGCAGGTGCAGCAGGCAGTAAAGAAAGCGAATGGTATGTTAGCTTTCATTGCAAAAGGATTTGAGTATAGGAGCAGAGAGGTTCTACTGCAGTTGTACAAGGTCTTGGTGAGACCACACCTGGAGTATTGCGTACAGTTTTGGTCTCCAAATCTGAGGAAGGACATTATTGCCATAGAGGGAGTGCAGAGACGGTTCGCCAGACTGATTCCTGGGATGTCAGGACTGTCTTATGAAGAAAGGCTGGATAGACTTGGTTTATACTCTCTAGAATTTAGAAGATTGAGAGGGGATCTTATAGAAACTTACAAAATTCTTAAGGGTAGATGCAGGAAGATTGTTCCCGATGTTAGGGAAGTCCAGGACAAGGGGTCACACAGCTTAAGGATAAAGGGGTTTCCTTTAAAACCGAGATGAGAAGAACTTTTTTCACGCAGAGAGTGGTGAATCTCTGGAACTCTCTGCCACAGAGGGTAGTTGAGGCCAGTTCATTGGCTATATTTAAGAGGGAGTTAGATGTGGCCCTTGTGGCTAAG